>NC_139218.1:265075755-265079698 GCF_055691185.1 Crinia signifera
GTGATCCTAACCTACCCTACCCTTGTTACCTGTTTTCAATAAATTTACATATTTTATCTGCACTATAGAGCGACTGTTCTTATTCTGCTTATATATATATACAAACACAATACCAATCTGCGCAACACAGGAATGTATTCACGTCCGTCCAATAGAATAATGGTTGGTGCAGCTCACTTCAATAGAGGCTTGCTCGAGCCTCAGGAAATGCAAGACATGTAAAACAGAGAAGAAGGAGCGCACAAATGAGCGAGTATATCAAATTTTACTTAAAAAAGTGTATAAAGCTCACATACATCATAGAAATAAAATATCAGCATATCCACCCAATCACCGGCAAAAGTCTGAAGCCAAATGCGGGGAAATCCAACGGGGAAAGATGTTCACAGTCAACCCGGCGGTGTGGCGGCGTCAGCGGCACGACCAAGGAGAGCAGATACTGACAAAGTCCCCAGTGACGAAACGCGTTGGGGCGTGGTTACCTGACGTGCTGATCTCAACTTGCTGCTCCGTCCAGTATCTGCTCTACTTGGTCGTGCCGCTGACGCCGCCACACCGCCGGGTTGACTGTGAACATCTTTCCCCGTTGGATTTCCCCGCATTTGGCTTCAGACTTTTGCCGGTGATTGGGTGGATATGCTGATATTTTATTTCTATGATGTATGTGAGCTTTATACACTTTTTTAAGTAAAATTTGATATACTCGCTCATTTGTGCGCTCCTTCTTCTCTGTTTTATATATATATATATATATATATATATATATATATATATATATATATATATATATATATATATATTATAGCAGGGGGTTAGCACTCCGGTGCCTTCCAAATCCGAGAGAGACAGCGGGGATCTCTTGGTGCAATATCGGAGGTGTGGGGCGGCGGCACTCAGATAAAAAAAATACACGAGCAGGCGGTATTAAAACCAATGTTTCAAAACCCGAAGGGTTTTTTATCAAGGTGTAGCGTTCTCACGCTACACCTTGATAAAAAAACCTTCGGGTTTTGAAACGTTGGTTTTAATACCGCCTGCTCGTGTATTTTTTTATCTGAGTGCCGCCGCCCCACACCTCCGATATATATATATATATATATATATATATATATATATATATATATATATATATATATATATATATATATATATATATATATATATATATATAGCTTAGGACGGTCCGGCACTCTCCCTTCTTCATACACTGGACCTCGGTGCCCTCCAAATAAACAGGATAGGTATGGCAATAAGAGGCGGCACTCCAAGGATTTTCAAAATGACTTTTAGTGATGAATGACACCAACGTTTCGAGGCACTAACGCCCCTTTGTCAAGGTGGCATTCACTGTATTTTATTCACCTTGACAAAGGGGCGTTAGTGCCTCGAAACGTTGGTGTCATTCATCACTAAAAAGTCATTTTGAAAATCCTTGGAGTGCCGCCTCTTATTGCCATACCTATATATATATATATATATATATATATATTTGTAGAGCAAAGCAGCACACCCAATATTCCTTCACACAGCTGCTGGGTTGTCCATAACTCAGACCATATTCCATGTGGGTCATAAATATCTAGTAGAAAACGAGCGCACTCACCAGCAGTGGCGTAACTATAGCACCGCAGCCCCCGCCACCGCCACCGCGGGGGGGCGCTGTGCATATGGGGGCGCCGGGGGCAACGGTGCTATAGTTACACCTCCCCCCAATCCCCCGCAGGCTTACCTATTTCGCTGGTCCCGGCGGCTCCGTTCTTCTGCTGAGGACCACCACAAATTGGCCGCCCCCATATAGCAGACAGTTCTCTGAAACTGTCTGCTGTATGGGGGCGGCCATTTTGTGGTGGTCCTCAGCAGAAGAACGGAGCCGCCGGGACCAGCGTGAAAGGTAAGGCTGCGGGGGATTGGGGGGGTTTGAATGGGCGGGGGGGGGCGCCCAAAACATAGCTACGCCGCTGCTCACACCAGTCTTAGTACTCAGTAAAACTTCAAGGCTTTATTAGATCCATTAAAAACTTCAAGGCATGCGCTCACTGGGGTACACAGTCACGTCAGATGAAGCTAGCTGACTGACTGGCCGCTTCCGGGGTAGTGGAGCGCACACAGGCCATAGTGTGGTACGCACGCCGGGACTCGTGAGTTCAGAGTAAGTTGAATTACTGCTTTAATTATTAATCAGGTGTGTAATATTTGAGACTATAACCGTGATTGGCTGTATGTCTATGTAGAGGTGGGGCACCATGGTATAATTGTAGGTGTGGGGGACGTTGTCCGATACCTGCTCCAGGGATCCAGGCGTTTGCTGTCTTGAAAAAGGGTCATGTGTAGAGCCGAAACGTCGACTATGCCTTGAAGTTTTTAATGGATCTAATAAAGCCTTGAAGTTTTACTAAGTCTGGTGAGTGCGCCTTGTTTTCTACTGTATGTGTTTGTGTGTATCTATATCTATCTATCTACCGTATTTGCCGGCGTATAAGACGACTGGGCATATAAGACGACCCCCCAACATTTCCATTCAAATGTAGAGTTTGTTATATACTTGCCATATAAGACTACCCCCTCTTCCGCACACATCCCTGTCACTAGCAGCTGTCTGGTCCCTTGAGTGGTGGGTTTTTCTGGGGCAGACAAACCTATCAGGGCAGGTTTGTCCTGCCCCAGCAAAACCAACCACATAAAGTTTTAAGACCCCCTCATCTGCAGCTTCCCTGCAGTGATGCCGCTGTCCTCCCCCCAGGCATAAAGTATTGAGCATATATTAATTAAAGGGTACCTCTCCTCGGCCTCGGGCCCTCCCCCCTTCTTATGCATAGGGTACCTTAATAATAAAAGATAGCACACCCGAGCCTGCCGCCAACATCAAATTACCAAACTGATATGAGTGGCTCTTGCAAGGGGACTCCAGCCACTCTATGGTTCCCAAGATCGTGGCTGGTGAGCCTTTCCCCTCAGTATTCTGAGAGTTCAGTTTGCCCGGATTCCCTATTAGGTTCGTTGCAGCAGAGCTCCAAAGCTACAGGAGACTCATCAGATGGTATGAGTCTCGAATATGGGTGTGAGGGCACAAAAGTTCAGCCGCCGGGACCTGTAACAAGTCTGCGCCAGTCCCAAGATGGCTACCCCCCGTCCCGGCCCTGTCCCGACCGCAGACCAGCTAGCGGGGCTGGCGGGGTGCATGGGCGTCTAGTTCGGAGCTGAGGGAGGGATTCTCCGCGTACCTGAAACCACTGCAGGTACGTGCAGCAGTTTGCGCCGCTTGTGGTGCGAGTCCCGGGCTCCGTCCTCTACCTGAGACCGCGGCTTCCTCCTCTTGGTAGGCCCCGATACTAAGCAGGCTGCACGGTCACCGCATGAAGTCTCGGCGGTGCCCGGTGGTTGGAGTGCACCCCAGGGGATGTCGCCGTGTGTTTCTTGTCTCCGAGGAGGCTATTTTGGGCAATGAAAGCAGGCTTTTTGCAGGAGCGTCCTGCTTCCCCAGCGTCCAAGCCACGCCCCGCCCCTGGCCGAGGAGAGGTACCCTTTAATGAATATATGCCGCACCCGGCATATAAGGCACGCCATGCACCCGGCGTATAAGACGACCCCCCACTAGAAGGCAAATTTTTATGGGGTAAAAAGTCGTCTTATACGCCGGAAAATACGGTATCTATCTATCTATCTATCTATCTATCTATCTATATCTCTCTCTCTCTCTATCTATCTCTCTATCTATCTCTCTTTCTCTCTCTCTTTCTCTCTCTCTTCTCTCTCTCTCTTTCTCTCTCTCTTTCTCTCTCTCTCTTTCTCTCTCTCTCTTTCTCTTTCTCTTTCTCTCTCTTTTTCTCTCTCTCTTTCTCTCTCTCTTTCTCTCTCTCTCTTTCTCTCCCTCTCTCTTTCTCTTCTCTCTCTCTCTCTCTTTCTCTCTCTCTCTTTCTCTCTCTCTCTTTCTCTCTCTCTTTCA